>NC_135147.1:2012500-2015000 GCF_051014445.1 Colletes latitarsis
CCAGGCTGAGCAGATGTAGCTGCCGAAGCCAGGGTCAATTTTTGCAGGCGGTTTAACCGAAGTCTGGGAATGCTCCACCTAAGTGAGGGCACGCCCAGACCTCCCGAATCGACGTTGGAGTGGAAATAGGCGGTAGGTGTATCGCCTGGCAGATCTAGCCACTTTCTCACCGCAGCTCGCACCATACAATCACACCGGTTGAGTGTACCTAACCTCACGGCTCCCAACGAGGCAGCATAATACATGCCCGGCAGCAGATATATCCGTAGAACGAATAATCTCTGCTGCGGCTTCAAAGGGGCTTTGGAGATTTTGTCCAATTCAGCAGCCAACTTGACCGACGGGTCGGACCGCAGACGTCCCTCTGGAGTAAATGGGATACCCAAGTACTTCCAGCTGTCAGTCCGCTTCATCGCAGCCAGTTGACGGCCACCGAGGGTGAAGTGTCCAACATCCACGGTGGTCCTCTTCTGGCGCGGGACGGTCCCGATGGTAACAGTAAAAGACTTCCCGACATTAACGGACATGCCGCATGATGCCAGGAAGCCCTCCGCACGGTCAAGCAGCTGCTGTAGCCCCGCCTTCGTTGAGGCCGCAAGGATAAGGTCGTCTGCAAAGGCGGCCGCACCGATTCTCACACCGTCGATATCTGCCCCGATGTCCTGGGGAAGAGACTTGAGAAGTCTGTCCAACACCATGTTGAAGATATATGGAGACATGGGATCTCCTTGCCTCACCCCATGCATCGGATGTATGGCATGTGACTGCCATCCATCCGACACAATGGTCGTGAGAGCATCGGAGTACACCGACTCCATATACTGCAACATTGGTGCCGGACAGCCCCTCGCCCGAAGGGTCTGTAATATCGAACGGTGGGAGACAGTATCGAACGCCTTCGCGACATCAACCGATGCTAAGTATAGCGGCTTATGGTGAGAGTGGGAATATCGTAGTACCAAGTCCAGCAAAAACACATTGTCCGCACATCCGTCCGTAGCACGGAAAGCCCTTTGCCTATCGTCCAACTGAATTGCCCGACCCATCCGTCTAGCCAAGACCTTGTGCAACCCGCGCACAAGAGTCGAGGCCACAGATATGGGCCGGTAATCCGATGGACTGGTAGGTACCGGGACCTTCGGAATAAGCACCGTCCTGGCGTCCCTAAGGTGTACAGGGAGTCTGCGACACCACATAATGGTGTTATAGATCCTTTGCAAAATCTCGAGGGGGATTTTACGAAGGAATCTCGCAGACATACCGTCAGGACCAGGTGCAGTCTTCCGCTCCGGTAGGGCTTCACGCACTTCGTCCGGCGACACAGGTAGCCAAAGAGAGGGAATGGTCTCCTCTTGCTCTGCCGGCGGCGGAGGGGGGTCGTCAGCCCGGGTCATAATAGACTCCCAGTATGGAACCATCACTTCTTTTGGAAGCGACTGGATCGCGCCTGGGCCGTCTATTATGCCATCATAACAGCGTCTAGGATCCCTACGCCAGAGATTTTGCGCTCTACCGTAGTCGACCCTGCGCTGCTGGCGTCTCGACAACCGCTCCGCTGTCACTATTCGACGGGGCCGGAACGTCAAACCTGCTACTCGAGGTGGCGGAAAAGTTACCGCCAGGTACGCGGTCAGCTTCTCCAGAGTAGTTCCGCGATCATCAGTCCCAACTCTGGTGCAGATATCATCGAGGGTGGTAGCCCTGAATCCATCTACACCAAGCGGGGTGAGACCACGAAAATACTCTAGGAGGGCCCGATCGCATTCCTCAACCTCTTGCGCAGTGGACGAACCGGCAATAACCGTCGGCACTTCGGCCTCCCGTTGTATGCGGTCAATGTGCTCCAAAACGAGCGCCCGATAAGCCTCGCGTTTTCGGGCACTCTTAATGGATTCGAGCGTACGGTCGGGTAGGAAACCAATGAGGGCCTGATTCATGAAACGCACACCGCCCTTCACGGTTAGTTCCGCCTCGCGCCTCGCGAGTAAAGATACCTCCTCATCTGTCCATCGTATCTTTACTCCCGAGGCGCGAATAGCGTCATCTAACCAATCCGGGTGTGCAGACCTCATGTGAACACCACGGCCAGTCTTGGAGGAGAATACACGATTGCAGCCTGGAAAGGAACACGAAAATGCAGAAGACGCGGGTTGGGGTGGTGTCGGTCGCGGGTGGGGGGTCCTACGTGTCGGCCGGGGTGCACCAGTGGGCGCACCCCGAGTTATGTCATCCGAGGCATTGTTTGTAGTGCTTGGGCCAACATGATTTCAGCGCAAGAGGGCTGGCAACCCCCAAGCGCCTACAAGCCAGAGCCCCGTTGGCCGGCGAGCCGTTGCCCGTCGCCTACCACGTGGAGGAGGGGTTGGCACATGCTGCGCATGATGTTCGCACAGCTTTAGACGACATTAGGTCTGGGTTAGGACTGGGTTAGGACTGGGTTAGGACTGGGTTAGGACTGGGTTAGGTCTGGGTTAGGTCTGGGTTAGGTCTGGGTTAGGTC
>NC_135147.1:2022500-2025000 GCF_051014445.1 Colletes latitarsis
CGTCGAGGAACGAATACAAATAATTAAAAATACTACCACTGCAACTGTTACCTCTGCGGATTGGATAAATCAGTCAGCTAAATCGAATTTATTAATTATTTGTATTCGCTGTTTCCAAGGAAGAAGAAATAAAATGTGGGAAGATGCTCTCGGAATTTTTAGGAAATTAATTCTTCGCACCTGAGTGACCCTTCTTGCCAGAGTGTGTTAAAATTAAAATAAGAATTATTTTCAGAAAATTAAAATAAATACGGTAAGAACCATTTGTAATCGTTTGTTATTAAAAACTGTACTGGAAAAGCAGACTGGATTTATGCGTACCGAAACATTTTTCGCATGCAAGGGGTTAATAGAGAATTAATTGAAATTCGCCTTACCCATTTACTTGCAAATTGCAATAGGGCCAGTTAGTGCACCCCTGCCGATCATGGAAAGGTCGAAGACCCCAATAAAAATCAGCTGATGGGACGACCCGGTCACTGCACCCGCTTCTTACCCCGAAAATGTAAAAGTGAAAAGTGCTAGTAACCGTGCTGTAAAGTGTTTTCGGGGTAAGAAGCGAGTGCAGTGACCGGGCCGTCCCATCAGCTGATTTTTATTGGGGTCTTCGACCTTTCCATGATCGACAGGGGTGCACTAACTGGCCCTATTGCAACTTGCAAGTAAATGGGTAAGGCGAATTTCAATTAATTCTCTATTAACCCCTTGCATGCGAAAAATGTTTCGGTACGCACAAATCCAGTCTGCTTTTCCAGTACAGTTTTTAATAACAAACGATTACAAATGGTTCTTGCCGTATTTATTTTAATTTTCTGAAAATAATTCTTATTTTAATTTTAACACACTCTGGCAAGAAGGGTCACTCAGGTGCGAAGAATTAATTTCCTAAAAATTCCGAGAGCATCTTCCCACATTTTATTTCTTCTTCCTTGGAAACAGCGAATATAAATAATTAATAAATTCGATTTAGCTGACTGATTTATCCAATCCGCAGAGGTAACAGTTGCAGTGGTAGTATTTTTAATTATTTGTATTCGTTCCTCGACGTATCTCCGATGCACATCTTGCTACCTACCCGACACGGTGGCTCTCTTAGTTCGGACGGCCCTGAGCGCGCGGCAGGCAAGCGCCGTGATTCGTCAGTGTTTTTCGTTAATAATTCAAAAACGAAGCTCCATCCGACATTTTTGCAAAGGAAATTGTTGTTCAGAATCGTCTCAGCTACCCCACATTTCCGGCTCTTACACTATTTACGGGACACCCTGTATATGGAATCGACCACCACCTCCTACTTCTCCGCGTCCTCCGATAGCATATAATAGCATTTTGCTTTCTCGGAGAAAAGGATATCAATGATGGGTTTTTAGCGCCTCGCCAAAGTGTCTCCCTTCTGTCTTAGTTTTCCATTCGTTCGATGCGAAACGCTCGCTAGGCGTAACCGGCTGATTACTTTTAACGTCCTTCCGTCGCTTTTCAAATTAAAGAAGAACCACGGTGTGTGTCTATGATAGAACTACCCGATCCGATTTTCGTTGATTCTTTGATAGTCTACCAAAGTCCACCGTAAGTTCGTTCTCTAAAAAAATAAATAACAAATTCGAAAGAAAAGCATTCGTGGACTGGACGACCGGCTAAACGCGCGGTCTCGCAATCGATATACATATTCGTAACAATGAGAGACATGGGGCGACCAACTTCTCAGAGTATATCCCTTCTTTTGGGTTCCGTTCGTATCGCGCTTCTCGTCGTGTTCGTTCGAGCCTCTCCATAGAGGATGATCGTCCGATTCGTTTGATAAATTATCATTTTTCCCTGGGGCTGTACAAACGAACAGAGAGGAAGACGACGACCGACGGATACCACAAATTTCACGTGGTAGGGCATATATTACATATCATAATTATCAGTGTTTGGTCAAATTTCTTTCCAGTGTCCTTTTTGTTATGCTCCAAAACTAGTATACGCTTTATTTTCTCTTTCCTTTGCATAAATTATTAACTTCGGGCAACGTCGGGAGCGCCGGTAATCATTAGATTTGTACGAAACGCGATTTGCGCCCCACGGTGGTTTTTAGTGCCGTCAAAGTCAGAAATCGTAGGAGCGGTGCTTTAACGGGCGGTCGTGATGATACTCCAGACAACACGACGCACGACGCCGTAAAACACTCGCGCGAGTCCAGACTGATCTCTGCCTCACCACGCAAGGGGTGCGCAAACTTGCCAATAATATATAATATTTATTCTTTTTCGTACGTCCAGCGACAAACGCCAACGAAATACCCAAATTCTCGCTCGTACGTTGATACCTTTCTCTTCATCGACCCGGCTCCGAAACGTTCTTCGCCATCTCCCCGAAAGGAGAGGTAAACGACGGCGGGGTTAGGGAATCTGAGAACAACGCAAGCAGTTTTAGGACAAGTGAACGACCCTCAGCCAGGCGTGGTCCAGGAATTTTATCCGTGGACCGCAATGTGCGTTCGAAATGTCGATGTTCATGTGTC